>NW_023416325.1:23934881-23942381 GCF_014108235.1 Myotis myotis | reverse complement strand
GGAAGCTGCCACGGTCTGGACCCTGGGAGACCTTGCCTCAGTGCCTGCGGGCTCCATGTCCTGCCTGCAGAGCATGGGGCTGCTTCGCCCAGTGTAGGTAATATTTGCTTGGATCCCTCAAGATCCTATATCATCAAAGAGAATAACTAAATTACAGGATCAATGCAATAACTAGTCTTGTAATGGAGGGTTCTTTCCATCTAGATTGTAAAAAAAAAGCTTGCCTTTAAAAGTTGGTTTATGCTTCCCCATATTCCCAAAGAACCGAAAACTTATTAGATATCTTTCAATACATCACGCCCTGCTCTCCCATCAAACCTGCCAAATTCTGTGGGAAAAGGAAAGATACCGGGGAAAAAAAATCAACATGGTAGGCTAGCCTGGAAGAAAGACTGCATTAGGTGCCTAAAAAGTCAATATAGATGATTTTCAGGTAAAACATATAGTTTTCCATATCATATTAGAAAGAACTTCAATAAGTCTTTCTTTGAGATGAAAAAAGAAGAAATAGCCATATTAACTGCCTAACAAACAATGTTGCTCAGACACATCTCAAAGTATAAAGTAGGCCCGGCTGGTGTGGCTCAGTAGTTGAGTATCAACCCATGAACCAAGAAGTCCCCGGTGGTTCAATTCCGGGTCAGGCATATGCCTGGGTTGTGAGCTCAACTTCCAGTAGGGGGCATGCAGGAGGCAGCCGATTGATGTTTCTCTCTCATCAGTGTTCTTATCTCTCTATCCCTTTCCTTTCCACTCTCTCTAAAAATCAATAAAAGTGTATTTTTAAA
Source organism: Myotis myotis (assembly GCF_014108235.1). NCBI lineage: Eukaryota > Metazoa > Chordata > Mammalia > Chiroptera > Vespertilionidae > Myotis > Myotis myotis. Next base: position 23,941,593 of record NW_023416325.1, on the reverse strand, counting down.
AAAAGTATAAAGTAATACAGCTTTTATTTTTAACATTAATATTGGCACATATTTGTTAGATATGCTGTATATATGGTATCACACACATATATATAAGTACTTGCCATCCAAATCTCTCACCTTTAGCCTTGTTGGTGTCAAATACCACATTGTTTCACATTCTGTAAACTGACCTTCCCTTACTGTGCCCTGAAATTCAGTCTTCTGCCCCCGACAGGGTGAGAAACAGAATGGTGGGCCTCTTCATCTGTATGAGCGAAGGCTGCAGATGGTAAAAGGCTTCACACATCACTTAGTGATTGTCTCCTAAATCCAGGTGCTACTGTTACGGCACATTGTCATGCAGAGGAGGTAGGTGTGGTTCCAAAGCTCACATTATTGTCATGACAGGACCAGAATTAAGAGTCCTCACCCCTCCCCAAACCGGATAGGGTCCAGGCCAGGCTGAAGGAATTGGGTGATGCCCCTTACTCATAGTCAGCCAAGTCTGTATGACCTATAATCCAAAAATACAGAGAGCTCCAGCCACCTGGACCGCAGCAGTTGGCATCGTGGGTGACCCCAAAGAAGAAGCAATGGACGCTCACGTTGGAGATGACAGATGATCTCAGTACGCCAATCCAGCTGTGCATGCCTATAACTGATCATGAGTGACAGGTAAGAGGGCACAGGCCCAATTCTGCAAAATGGTTTCAGTCTATTTAGGCCTGGGCTAAAGTCCTTCTGTCCATACCTGAGGTCACTGTTAGTGCTCGCTGAGTTTTTCCTTATTTTCACGCGTGGTGCAGGACTGAGGAGAGGGTACATTTAAGATTTGAAGAGAGGACATCAAGTTCAAGTGTCCTGTGTAAAATGTTTCCATATTTTCTATGTATTCCCAAGACATGTGGCTACTAAAGTACAGTTTTAAAAGTAATAGGGTTACTCAGGGGATGTTTAATGGAGTTAATTCTCTATTCTTGGGTAGGATTAATGTCCATACTATAATCTCATCTCTGTGTTTTCATCTCACTTAAGTAATTTGTTTCTGACATTTAATACAACCCAGAAACCCCTTCAGGAGAGCTCATCGGAGCAGGATCGCGGAGGAAGGAAGATGGCTGCCAACCAACGGGAAGGCCGACTGCAAGACAGTGCGTGAGTGAGAGAACGAAGGGAGAGTGTGTGGTCGCACGGGGAGTGTGTGTTTGTGAGTTGAGGGACAGCTATGCTCCAGGGGACTGTGGGGGATTGCTGGACGGGTTCCCCTGACCGGACAGCTTCCACTGCTGCTGGGATCCCTCCTGGAGCGACCGGCTAAGACGCAGAGACCGCGCCATCTGGAAGGGGAGAGTGGATGTTGTCGGAGGCCTGAAAATCCTGGGAATCTACCACTAAGGCACCCAGCGAACAGCTGCGAACCCGGGAACACCGGTCCCCAAGTGGCATGAGCACACGGATTCGGAGGAGCTCTGCACCCCTCACGGAAAGGCCAGATTTCGCCTGGGATAAGGTGAGGTCTGTGGTCTGGGCAGGACAGAGAAACATGCACAGCGGGAGCTGGAGGAAAAGTTCGCGGCCCCTGGGGCTGGCCTGATCCATGAGTGTGGAAGGGGATTTGCAGGGCTGCTTACAGATGGGAACTCTAAAAAAAAAAAAAAAAAAAAAAAAAAAAAAAAAAAAAAAAAAAAAAAAAAAAAAACAAGAAAAAAAACAAACAAACAAAAATAAATAACCCATAGCTGAACTGGGCAGACTAAAAATTTTAACAGTGTGCCGGCTGCTTAGACCCAAGGGGAAAAAAGAGTGCACAGACTTGCGCGGGAGTTTGTGCACTTACTCTGGCTTGTTCTCTCTCTCTCTCTCTCTCTCTCTCTCTCTCTCTCTCTCTCTCTCTCTTCTTCTTCTTCTTCTTCTTTTCCTCTTAAAACCTTTCTTTTGATTACTAAGCCCAATACATAGGATCACCCAATTGGGGACACTCTAAGAAACTGCAGGGGAAAGTTGTTTTTGTGGAACCGGGGATCAGAGCAGGGAATAAAGATCAGAGAACCAGCTCTGGGGCAGCCCATTCCCCCAAACCAGTATTAAGTGCCACAGGGAAAACAAAATCTACGCACTAGCTAGAGAGGACCTATAGACACGGAGGTCAATCCAGAGACACTGCCACCCAGGGGTTGAATCACAAATTGACTCCTGTGTAAATACAAATAAAGGAGCATAAGAAACAAAGAAGTACTGCCTGCTTGAAAATCAGGACTGTGGCCTACAACACTGAGGAGCAGTGGAACACCGGGAACTTCAATATTGTCCTGACTAGTAAACAGATGTGCCAAACAGAACAGTAGAGGAAGTGAATGACCTTCCCTACTGCGCATTTTTATTTTTATTTTTTTCATCTTTTACTTAAGAAACTATTTTTTTTCTTTTTTCTCACTTGATCTTACCTTTTTAATTATTACATTTTTATTTTTAATCAGTATTATTACTATGACTATTTTACCTTTTTTAAAAAAAGTGTCATTTTATTTTCTCTTTATTTTATTTTGGGATTAGTGTTCTACATTCTATTTTCATCTTTCCTTTATCATCATTTTACTCTATCTCAACTTTACCTTTATGCCAACACTCTCTTTCTCACTTCCTCCTTTTGTTGTCCTGTTTCTCTTACCCTATTCTTGCCTTAGATTTTCCCTATTCCTTCTTTTTACGCCCTGTTAAAATTTGACCCTACTTATATATCTAATTTCCAATCCCTGCTCTAAGTCCATACACACCTTTCGCTTCTCTTTCTTCACTATCCATTTTTTCTCTCTGTTATTTTGTTGCTGTTTGCTTGATTGTTGATTATATTGGTTTATTTTTTATGCTTGTTTGTTATATTGTTTTGCTTTTTTTGGGGTTATCTTTTGCTTTGTTTTCCCTCACCTCACTTGATATTAGTTGTTGTTTGTAGTTTGCATTCACCTCTAGGTATTTGTTGCTGACTTTTGTTGGGATTAGTGGCTGTTTTATTGGAGTTTTCTCCCCATATAAATAGTTTTTTCCCCTCTTCCATTTCATTTTCTTTCTTTTCTCTCTTAATTTTTTTCCTTTTCCCAATTTCATTTTTGCACTCCTTTTATTCCTCTTGTTTTCTTTCTTTCTTTTTCTCTTCTTCTTTCTTTCTTATCCCCTAATTCTCTTTTCTCTGGTGGTCACCTTTATTTGGGGTTATTAGTATCATGAATACATTTGTGTTCAGTGCCTTGTGCATTGTGCCTTGTTGTGTTGTATTTTGTGCCTTTAAATCAATGCAGGAGAGAGAGGACTACATAACCAGACACCCAGAGAAGAGAGATCATGGGGATACAAAGAAATAGCCCACATATGAAAGAAAATCAGGCATCACCAGAAAAGGAAGTAAACGAAATAGAGGCAAGCAACCTGTCAGAGAAAGAATTCAGAGAAATGGTCATAAGGTGGATGAAAAAAATGGAAGACAAATTCAACAATATGTGTAAGAACCAAGAGGAAATGAAGAAGAACCAAGAAGAAATGAAAAATTACATCACTGCTATAAAGAACTCAATAGAAAGCATTAAAGTAGACTAGAAGAAGCAGAGGACCACATCAGTGAGCTAGAAGAAAAGGTAGGAAAAAATAACCAAGCAGAGCAGCATCTAGAAAAAAATAAATAAGAAGCAGGAAGAGAGCCAAGAGAACTTTAGGACAACATGAAATGAAACAACATTTGCAAAATAGGGATGTCAGAAGGAGAGGAAACTGAGCAAGGAATAGAAAACCTGTTTGAAGAAATAATGACAGAAAACTTCCCTGATATAGGGAAGAAAAAACTCACAAATCCAAGAAGCTCACAGAGTCCAAAACATAATGAACTCCAAAAGACTGATGCCAAGCACATTATAATTAAATTGGCAAACACCAACAACAAAGCAAGAATCTAAAAAGCTGCCAGAGAGAGAGACAGAAAGTTCCCTACAAAGGATCCCCCATCAGACTAGCAACTGATTTCTCCACAGAAACACATCAGGCAAGAAGGGAATGGAATGAAATATACAAAGTCATGCAAATCAAGTGTTTGAATCCAAGAATACTGTAGTCAGCAAGGCTATCAATCAATATTGAGGGTGAAATCAGAAGCTTCACAGACAAAAAAGGACTAAGGGGGTTTACTACCACCAAACCAGCAAAGCAAGAAATGCTAAAGGGTCTGCTATAAATGGAAAAAAATAGGAAATGAAGAAGGAACACAGGGGTAAAGAATAAAAATGGTGACAAACAAGTACCTATCAATAATAACTTTAAATGTAAATGGATTAAATGCCCCAATCAAAAGACATAGGGTAACTGAGTGGATAAGAAAACATGACCCATATATCTGCTGTCTACAGGAAACCCACGTCAGAAAAAAGACATGCACAGACTGATGGTGAAGGGATGGAAAAAGGTTTTTCAGGCGAATGGAAATGGAAAAATAAAAAGCTGGGGTAGCAATAGTTATATCTGACAAATTAGATCTCAAAGTGAAGGACATAAAAAGTGAGAAGGAAGGCCATTTCATAATACTAAAGGGAGCAATCCAACAAGAAGAAATAACTCTGGTAAATATATACGCAGCCAATACAGAAGCACCCAAATATATAAAAACAAAAACAAAAACAAAAAAGAAAAAACTTCTGGAGGATATCAAGGGAGCGATTGACAGCAATACAATCATAGTAGGGGACTTTAATACCCCACTATCACCATTGGACAAATCCTCTAAACAAAAAATCAGCAAAGAAAAATCAATCCTAAATGATTCACTAGATCAGGTGGAATTACTTGACATCTTCAGAACATTTCACCCAAAAGCCACAGAATATACATTCTTCTCAAGTGCACATGGGTCATTTTCAAAGATAGACCATATATTGGGTCACAGGCAAAGTCTTTACAAATTCAAGAAGATAGAAATCATATCAAGCATCTTCTCAGACCACAATGGTATAAAACTGGAAATCAACTACAATAAAAACAATCCAAGCCCTAACCAGTTTGGCTCAGAGGATACAGCTTCAGCCTGTGGACTCAAGGGTCCCAGGTTCGATTCGAGTCAAGGGCATGTACCTTGGTTGCAGGCACATCCCCAGTAGGGAGTGTGCAGGAGGCAGCTGATTGATGTTTCTCTCTCATCAATGTTTCTGACTCTTTATCCATCTCCCTTCCTCTCAGTAAAAAATCAATAAAATATATTTAAAAAAAAACAACCCCAAAAAATCAAATAAATGGAGACTAAATAGCATGGTATTAAACAATGACTGAGTTACCAGAGAGATCAAAGAAGAAATAGAAAAAACATCAAGGCAACAAAGAACAATGAAAACACAATAATCCAAAACCTATGGGACACAGCGAAAGCAGTCTTGAGAGGGAAGTTCATAGCTCTACAAGCCTACTGTAAAAAACAAGAAACAATAGTAATAAATTACCTAACCCTACAACTCAAAGAGTTAGGAAGAGAGCAACAAGAAAAGCCCAGTGTAAGTAGAAGGAAGGAAATAATAAAGATCAGAGTGGAGATAAACGATATAGAGACCAAAAAGCAATAAAAAAGATCAATGAAACTAAGAGCTGATTCTTTGAAAGAATAAACAAGATTGATTAATCTCTAGCCAGGCTCACCAAGAAGCAAAGAGAGAGGACCTAAATAAACAAAATCAGAAATGAAAGAGGAGAAATAACAACAGACCCCACAGAAATACAAAGGATTGTTAAAAAATATTATGAACAACTCTTTTCCAACAAACTGGACAACCTAGAGGAAATGGACATATTCCTAGAAAAATACAACCTTCCAAACTCAATCAGGAAGAATCTAAAAATGTCAATAGGCCAATAACTATGGAAGAAATTGATGCAGTCATGAAAAAGCTTCCAGCAAACAAAAGCCTGGGCCAGATGGCTTCACAGGGGAGTTTTACCAAACATTCAAGGAAGAACAAAAACCTATCCTCCTCAGACTATTCCAAAAAAATCAAGAGGAAGGAACACTTCCAAGCTCATTCTATGAAACAAGCATCACCTTAATACCAAAACCAGATAAAGACAACACAATGAAAGAGAATTACAGGCCAATATCCCTCATGAACATAGATTCCAAAATCCTCAACAAAATCCTAGCAAATTGGATCCAGCAGTACATCAGAAAGATCATACACCATGACCAAGTAGGATTTATCCCAGGGATGCAAGGATGGTACAATATCCGCAAATCAATAAACGTGATGCATCATCTAAACAAATTGAGAGAGAAAAACCACATAGACATATCAATAGATGCAGAAAAAGCATTTGAAAAAATCCAACAACCATTTTTGATAAAAACTCTCAGCAAGGTGGGAATAGAAGGATCATACCTCAACATAATAAAAGCCACATATGACAAACCCACAATCAACATAATACTCAATGGGCAAAAACTAAAATCATTTACCCTAAGAACAGGAACAAGACAGGGATGCTGACTCTCACCAATCCTGTTCAACATAGTACTGGCCATTGTGATTAGACAAGAAAAAATAAAAGGCATCCAAATTGGAAAAGAAGAAGTAAAACTGTCCTTATTTGCAGATGACATGATATTGTACATAAAACCTTAAGACTCCATCAAAAAAACTATTAGACTTAATAAATGAATTCGGCAATGTAGCAGGATACAAAATTAACGCCAAGAAATCTATGGCATTTC